>NC_040035.1:7793528-7841208 GCF_003713205.1 Coffea eugenioides
CCTAGGAAGAGACGAGGATGAATAAAAAATAGTTAAGTTGTTGACCGAATCTGAAAGTGATAGTATTTCAGTTATTTCCATAATTGGCCACCCAGGATTAGGAAAAACAACTCTAGCCAAAGCCGTTTTCAACACTCCACAGTTTGATAATCATTTTGACAAAAAAATTTGGGTTTGTGTGGGTAAAGAAGTTGAAATCACGGAGCTCTTCAAAATGATTCTAGAATCGTCAACCAAAAAAAAGGCTAAAGTGGATAGGAGGGAGGTAATAGTTGAAGGAATTGAAACTGAACTTGAGGAAAAAAGATATTTGCTTGTTCTTGACGATTTGTGGAATCATCAAGAAGGATTGTTGAATGACTTTTTCACCACTTTGGAGGCACTCAAACCGAAGAAAGGGAGCTGGTGTCTTGTTACTTCTCGTCTCCAAGAAGTGGCAATTGTTCTGTCTAGACATCGGCGGATCAATTTTACTCGTCATGACCTAAGAAAGCTATACGATGATGATTGCTGGTCTATCGTGAAAAATAGGGCAACTGTAGGGGAAGAAGTGCCAAAAGAATTGGAAGCCTTAAGGAAGCAAGTTTTAAGAAGATGTGACGGTCTACCTCTGGCAGCAACGTTAATCGGAGGTTTGTTATGTAAAAAGAGAAAAGAGGATTGGCCATCTATTTTGGAGGAGAGCCTCTTGAATGGAGATCAGGGTGGGATCGCCCAAATACTTAAGGTGAGTTTTGATCATCTGTCACCTGCACCGGTTAAGAAATGTTTTGCATATTGCTCAATTTTTTATCAAGATACTAGAATGGAACAAGATCTACTAGTTGAGCTTTGGATGGCTGAAGGCTTTCTTCAACCGGATTCCCAAAATCAAACGATGGAGGGAATAGGATATGAGTATCTGAGAACTTTGCTGCAAACTTCCTTATTGGAAGAAGTAAAAGGGGAGTGGAGAACATGGTATAAAATGCATGATCTTGTGCATGATTTTGCAAAATCAATTTTGAATCGTAACAGCAGCAATCAGGACCGTTACCTTGCAGTATACTCCTCCGAAAGAATCAATGAAAAAAAATCAGCATCACTTCGCACATTATTTTGGAAGGGTGGCATAGCTGATGATATGTTATCAGAGTTCAAATCCTTGCATGTCCTAAAATTGTTTGGAGCAGATGTCAAAGAGTTGCCGACCTCCATTGGCAAACTAAAACATTTACACTTACTTGACATTTCAGATTCTATGATTACCGCTTTGCCAGAATCTCTTTGCAAACTTTATCATTTGCAAACACTGAGAATTGGCAAGCTTGAAGAAGGTTTTCCAAAGAAGATGAGCAATTTGATTAGCATGAGACATCTTCACTATGATGATGATGATACAGGACGCGAAATCCAAATGCCATCCGGGATTGGACGATGGACTTTTCTTCAAACATTAGAGTTCTTTAACATAGGTCGTCAAGAGGAAGGTCGTGGTATCCAAGAACTTGGGACCTTGCAAGATCTTAAAGGCTCCTTGGAGATCAGAAATCTTGAATTAGTAAATGGCAAAGATGATGCTAAACTGGCGAACCTATCTAAAAAGCCAAATCTGCATCGGTTGGTACTTGAGTGGGGCAATAGGGATGGGGAAAGTGATAAATGCGATGAAGATGTGTTGGAAGGTCTCGAAGTTCACCCAAATTTAAAAGGGTTACATATCTGGAATTTTAGGGGAGATCAGAGTCCACAATGGCTTGTGGAATCATCAACATTAGTGGAATTGCACTTAATAAATTCCAGAGAACTCACCCTCCCCACCCTAGGACAACTGTCGTCGCTCCAATATCTATATCTGTGTGGATTGGAAAACACTACGTGCATTGGACTTTCATTCTATGGTATTTGTGAGGAGGAGGATGGAAGATCAGCAGGTTCAGGCACTACTAGCAGACAAACATTCTTTCCAGCCCTTAAAATTCTCTCTCTTGACAGGATGAAAAATTTGGAAGAGTGGAAGGACGCACATGTGATGGATGTGTTTCCTGTGCTGGAAAAGTTGTATATTTGGGATTGCCCCCAACTGACCACCATTCCAGCTCCAAGTCGTTTCCCAAGTCTTGCTGTATTGGAAATCAAAGAGAATTGCCATGTTTTGCTGGCAGAAAAGGTTTTGAGCCATATAACCAATCTTTCGTCCCTTGAATTAATGCGTGGAGGCATGGAGTCTCTAAAATTAGTGATACGACCAGAGAGTAGTTTGAGGATTGATGGCTGTGACAGTCTACCCACTGACATGCTCGAACGACTCTGTCTTTTCCCAAGTCTTCAAAGTGTAGAATTGACGGCTTGCCATAATATAACAACATTAAGAGGAACGAGTTGCGCGGCTTGTCTTAAGAGATTGGTAATCTTTTTGGGTGAGAATTTACGGCAGTTGCCAGAAGATCTTTATCAATTTCAAGCTTTAGAGCACTTGGACATAAGGGGTTGCCCGAGAATTGATTCATTTGGATTAAATCCTAAGAAAGGACAGAAAAGCCTCCTTAAGTCTCTTGAGCAATTTACTATTTTTAAGTGCGATGGATTAAAAAGATTGCCGGTGGAAATGTTCGAGTCGTGTACGTCTCTCCGAAAGCTGGAGTTGTTCAATTGTCCCAATCTGGTCTCTTTTCCCCTTGATTTGAGACGAACACCTTCTCTCGAGACCTTCTGGTTAGCGTGGTGTCCCAACTTGAATACCGAGATGCCTAGTGGATTTGGCTATCTTACCAGCTTAAGGGAAGTGCAGATTGGTGTCGTCTCAGATTACTTTGATTGGGCTGGATTAGCATCTTCATCGACGCTCCAGGACGTGCATTTAGGTGGGATGCCTGACACGAAATCTCTGCCACATCAGCTTCAACACTTGACTAACATCAAATCACTACATCTAGAATACTTCGGAGATTTACCCTCCATTGATGCCATGGAACGCCTCAAATTGAGACGTCTGGAAATTCTTAATTGTCCTCTATTAACTCGAAGATGCACTCCTCAAAGCGGCTCCGAGTGGCCCAAGATCTCTAATATTCCACAGCGTACAAGTGATTATAAGTCTTTCTGAGCCATCCGGTAATATTTCACCTCAAAATTTTAATTAATTGCTTCTCATTATTGGATATAGCTGTTCTTCACCATCTTATTCTATCCATATTTGTCCCTTACTCTTTTTCTCTGTAACTCTCTGTTTCTCTATTTATGAACTGGTGAAAATTACTCTCTCTTTCAGTTTATAAACTAATTCTTGTCATTAACAAAATAGAGTTACAAGCAAATTGACAATAAAAATTGTGGATTTCATCTACTTTTCTGAACCATCGAAAAGATTGATAAGCATGGTAAAATTCACTCCTATATATGAACTTGGTACTGACTATTTGTCCACGAAATTCACTTATTTTTTTCGACACTGATATTTCCAAACAACATTAAAACCAATAAAATAGCAATTTTGGGAGAACATTATAATTTTTGTTTTTACCGCTGGCATTTAATGGATGGATATGTTCTTAATCTTCACTGCTATCAAGTTAATCTTAGGCTCTCTGTAGGACTCTGTGTTATGATTGCCATAAAATTAGCTCAATGTCGATCAAGTTAAAATTGTTTGCAGAGGAACTAGGGTGCTGTCAAAACTACAAATGTATATCGTCTTTCAAAATTTTTAAAGCTCAGAAACTATATTTACCTACTTTTCTATTTTGTGAATTGGATTGATGATATTATGGCCTTGCAGACAACAAGTGTCAGTGACGCAGAAAGCAGTCATAGTGCCGAAACATTGCAGAAGGCTCAAAAGTGCGCTCAAAGTAGAGTCAGCCTGGAACCTCTAAAGCATCTTGTTGCACTGTTCACATTCTCTAACTGCAACATTAGGCTGTGGTTTCCAATCTTTTTTGAAGAAAGATGAGGAGGTATGTCGTTTGGAAAAATCTCCACCCAACTTACTAAAACTGCAAGGGAATTGATCCAAGTTTGCAAGTATGTTTGAGTCATGTAATTGTGCCTAAATGCAGGGTGATATCTGCACTAG
The DNA here is from genome assembly GCF_003713205.1 of Coffea eugenioides. Lineage (NCBI taxonomy): Eukaryota > Viridiplantae > Streptophyta > Magnoliopsida > Gentianales > Rubiaceae > Coffea > Coffea eugenioides. The sequence goes on from NC_040035.1 coordinate 7,797,583, forward strand.
TATGTGTTCTTTATGGCTTAATCAATGGAATTTAGCTTAATTTTTTCTCTTTAGGATTTTGAGTGATAAATTGTTACACTAGTTGCCAGACCAAACCTTTCTGTGGCTCATGTTTTTACTTAATGCCATAACTGAAGTAGCACTGTGACGTAATATTGTGATGTTTTTTTCCAGAATTTTTTTAGGAAGCAGAAATCAATGCTTTTTGGACAAAGAACTCCAAGGTTCCCGCGTTGTTCTTATGAGAATTTCAGGGGGGAGAAGTTATTTTAACTTATCAGTCAGGTTTTGAAGATGGAAGGTAGTTATCTGTGATTTCCCCCACCAAAATGCCATTCCATTTTTACTTGGAAACACTTAGTAATTTGTATTAAGTTTAAACAAAAGAATAAAAATTATCATAAAATTGAGCCTTAGCAAATTCCTACATCATATATAAAAAAACAAACAAACATAAGTTTCAATTATAAGAGATGAATCTAACATGAAATACAAAAATTAGGTGACAATTTTTAACAAAATGGAAACAAGCCTATATATAAAAAAAATTAAAACATTATTTGTCTAACTGTCACTAATTGTAATGGAGATTGATATTATTATTTAAAAATCTTTTCATTGTATCTATAATCTAATTAATATTGAAATGAACAACAAAGCTAACTTTGTGGTAGTAAAAATTAATTACTCAATTTTGAATTGGGCTACAATTTTGGTAATGAACCTCAATCATTTAAAATTTGAGTGTACATAGATGATCTGATGAATTCAATGTTTTTCTATTGCATATGATGATTAGATTTGTGGGCCTATTTTTACAATAATTGGTTCAAAAATAACTTACCTAATTAATAAATCTAATCCTTATATACCTGGCACATTGCTAGACCTATTTGATCTAAAATAATATAACTATTTAGTATCATATGATAATTTTTCAGTAAAAGCTAGTCCTTGTACAAACTAGATTATCTTATTAGAGATAAAATAAAGGATTGATTTTGACTAAAAATTACCTAAAAATAAAAATTCTTTGATGCAAACTTTTATAGCAAGTAGATCATTTAGAAGCTTTTTAACTTTCTATATAAACATGTATTATTCCTGCAAATTCTATATCTCGAACATTGTCGGAGGTTTACATTCTTGTTTCTTCTATATCTCTATTTTTATCTAACATGTATTGTATAGATTTAGATATAATTCTTTCCCTCCTCCTGATTACAGACTATATATTTCCTACTATAAACGATAGGTTTATCTTGATGCTATTCAAGGATGATCAATTTCATTTCTATTATGTCAAAATTTTTGAACTCTTTTTTCATGTGAAGTGTTCTTACTCTTTTTTTTTAAGGAAAATATAAATTTATGCAGGAAAAGAGAAATATAAGGGCTTGAGAGATAATTTTGCGTGGAACACTTGCCAGTTATTATTGACTAGGACTATTACTTAATATACCTCTTTAGTGAAATGTTTTGCTGTGTGTCTTGATCATTTCAAATGTCCTTGACTTGATTTATCCTTTTGTGTTTCATGTATAATTTTTTTATCCCTATGCTAATTGTTCCTCTTCTTGGTTTTCATGACAGGTATATCTTCTCTTGATCATCACAGGTATATCTTCTTGGTTGACATGATTTCCATTTTAAGCACTTTGAATTGCTTTACTTGTTGATCTAATGAATATGGATACGAAGATATCATATCAATGAAAGCATTCAAAGTGCGAGGATGAAAAGCCAGTAACATTAGTAGCTGTTGGATTGTACGAGTGAAAAAAGGCCTTGAATTCATGTTCCACCAATTGTTCTTATACTAAAGTTTTGCTCTAAACTATGGTACTCTATGCTAACATGAGTAAAAAACTAACAATTTTTTTAAACCCATATATATATATATATATATCTATTTAATTTCACCTAAACAATATGTTTAGACAAAATTAAATCGAGATATATTACGTGCTATTTGTACAGTTCAAATGAAATCAAATAGATATATAAATGAGTTTTAAAAAAAAATGTTATTTCGTATACATGATCAAAAAGGGATGAAAAAATTTATTTTGTAAAATGTGAGGGATGAAAAAAATTCATTTTGTGAAATGTGGGAGACGAAAAAATTTATTTTGTGAAATGTAACAGACTATGGATCGGATTATATAAAATTTAATTTGACAATTTTGTCCTTCAAAAATGATCACGTACAAAGCACGTGGTGGATTCCAGCAAAAAACTAATCGAAAATCTAGATAGGGACAAAATTTGACTACTATGAATTTGTAAGAGACGTAAAATTACACTTTTAAAAATGAGGGACTAAAAAGTCATTTTGCAAAGTGTGAGGGACGTTTTGAACGACTGTCACTATTATAATATTGTACTTATATTTTACTTATAGTTTCATTCTTATTTTATTTATTTTCCTTTTTAAAAAATTCAAGACAAACTGTATAGTGTAAAAAACTAATATATGCATGTCATAATCAAAAAGTGTATATTACTAACAATTTGACTATTTAAAAAGATATGCAAACTAGAACTTTAAATTACTTAATATTGAAAAGTATATCCCAAAAAAATAAAGTAACTAATATTTTTATTTACTTTTTCATGTATTGTTTATTAACCTCTATGTTATTTTGATTTGAATTTGTTACTATTGTTATTAGAAATTAGTTTATTCTAAACTCTAGATATATTGATTTAAAAAATAGATGAAATAGTCTATTCACATAGGTAATATGCTCTGTTATAGCAAAGACTTTATGATAATTATTACTTCAACAAAGAGTAAAAAGTATAGAAATAAATAAAGAATAAGTTTAAGAAGATTAAAATTAATATATAGATGATAATAGTAAAGAGAAGAAAATAGTTGATCACATGAGGGAAAGGAGGAAAATTAAAAAATATAAAGGAATGACAAGTGAAGAAGGGAAAAATGAGAATAAATAAATAAAATCTATATCTATGCAATAATTAAGAGAGAGAAGTGGCAGTTGGGGTAAAAGTTTTGTGTCATTTTCTGAACTTCTAATTTTGTCCTTAAAAAAAATCATATTTTACCCTAACCACCAAATCACATTTGCTAATATACTCTTCCATAACTCCCTTAAATATTCTAACTACTAAATTAACTATAACTATATTAAAGAAAAAATACTAATAAATTGTAATTTTTTATGAAGAATTTATACAAAATTTAATTTTGTAAAAAAAATTAATATATTCATAAAAATTAATAATTATTTCTAAACTACACATATATTGGGTGTGCCTTTAGCACTAGTAATAATTAATATAGAAGGAGTATTTTTTCCTAAAACATAAAATAAGGGGGGAAAGTGCCCATTTACTGAGTTAAGGGAGGCAAACTGTCATTGAGAATAAGGTTGAGCGAGGTTTAATGCTTTAACCCGAATGTAATATTAAGGTGCCTAAAACTTTTTCAAGTTGCATAATCCTTGTTTCCACATTAAGGATTCTTTGTTTGTGGATGTACATTGTGCTGGCAATATTGCCAGCTTTTCATCCAACAAGACACAATAATGTTGCAATGTATTCGCAAAGTCAACTCCTGATTCTTTTTCGTTTTATTTTTTGGAAAATAAATTAATGTGATTGATGCTCAATCTTTAAGTCAACTCTAGATTCTTTTTGGTTTTCTTTTTGGGAAATAAATTAAGGTATTCTTTTTGGGAAATAAATTAATGTGATTAATGCTCAATCTTTTGGTCATTAATCATTTCTTTATCCAAGAATAAGAGTTGGCATAGACTAGGTGTTTTAATTCTTAAGGGTGATATGGTGGTTGGCGATACTACCTGAGCCATAATCACCTTGCCAAAGCAATATTTATGTAAATACCAACATTATTCTCAACTAATCAATCTCATATATTTTCATTGACTTTGTTGGACCCATTATTCACCAATTACTCCTTTTTTTTCTCTCTCATTGAGATAACGAGGTTGTCTACTTCTCACTTCTTCTTTGATTCTTGCTTTCCAATCTCTCTCCACTTTTTCTATTTTACAATTTCTTTTCATTTTGTCGATACTTTTGTATCATGTGGTTCAAGATCTTTTGCATAATACTCTTCTCAAGTTTGCTCTTACTATTTTTGCTGAACCTTAAATTTTTATGGTGCAATGGCTGTTTTAGTGGACAAGTTCATATTCATTAATAAGAGAAGAGGGGGAGGGGGTCATTCGACCATATCTAATCCTCCATACCATAGTCATTTTTTCATATTATAAAATTAGAATATTGAGGGTCTACTATGTTTTTTTTTAGTTCTTATTTTTTTCATTAAAGACTTTGGACTCAATCCTGTGATATATGCAACATACTTAATTTCTTTGAACTTTGCTTGTTTATTGTACCAGTGTGCAGTTGATCTTCTTCTAAACTTCACTATCTTTTCCGCTTTTCTAATTATTATATAAATCTTGACTTCAAGATGTGTCCATATTTTCTAATAACTAGATTAAATTTATTTTAAATTGCATTATGTTCTATATCCCATGAATATTGAAGGAAAAGTGTGTCTACATTTTTTGGATTACTTTTATTTTAGATTGTTAGTTGTTTGAGTTAAATCATATTGTATTTGCAAAAGAAATAAATTTTAAATCCACTTTCAAGAATTAAAAATAAGAGTGCTTTAAAGCAAAAGAATTACAATACAAGGAAAAAATATGGCAAAGGTAAATAACTCAAAACCAAATCAATGAGTTATGAAAATAATAGAAAAATAAATTAAAGAGATAAACCAATGAGTTATGAAAATAATAGATAAAAAATTAAAGAGATAGAAGAAGTAGGCAAGCTATTCAACTAATTAGGTGGATAACGGGACTAACAAAATCAATGAGAATAGACTGAGAATTATAGCTTTGGCGATATCATCAATCGTGATATTGTTCCATTATAATTGTATATATTAATCTCATCACTGAGAATTATCTATAATTATATAGAAAATAGGAAAAAATTAGAATGCTAGGGATGCACGAGGTAATTTTTCTAACTACCAAGTTGGCAATATCATAATAGCCTCTTATGACGTTACTTGACCACCTTTAATTTAATTTTGAAGATCAAGTTCAAAGAAGCATTTTTCTCCCTATTCAATATTAATTATCTACCCTTTATAGTTTTTTTTTTTAGGTTCTTGTACCACTTAACCAATTGCATAAATTCATCTCTCTTTGTAAGTAATTGTGTATGAAGACAAAAAGCATCTTCATCAAATTTCTCCCAAATGTATAAAGAAAATGCAAAAGTTCGTGTTGATTATTCTTAAATTTCAAGTTTGGTTAAGATATAGAGTTTATTCTTCCACTTCAAACACGAATTTTTAGCTATATGAACTGAAATTGTGCAAACGTAATTTGAATTAGTTTTGGGGAAGAAATAATTAACTACCTACAATTTTAGGAATTAACAAACGTATTTGAATTTTTATGTGTTAAAAATTTAGAAAAATAAAATAATGAGTAGTACAAAAGATTTTTTGTATGTTCTATTTTGTCATTTTCTTGAACAAATTTAAAAAGTTATGTCTCAACATAATAGGCATATTTATTGCAGAGCAATGGGGGAAATTGTTTTGTGTCATTACACTTTTCCTACAAAATTGGATTAAAATGTCACTTTATCTCAAATTCCAAAATTCACTTCGATATTTGGACAAAATGCACCGTGTAATATTGATTGGTTTAATTGCATGACGTGTCCTTCCACCATCCCTCTACTATTAATGTTATACTATTTAGATGAACTAAAATTCTCTTAATAAAAAAAATGGATGAACTAAAATAAGTAGCCAATTACAGCAATGTCATTTGTACAAATTTCGGTAAACAATGATTAAATATACTATATAACTTTTGACCCAACAAACCTGATTTTGAATTTTCATTGTTTCAGGTTTCAAAATATGAATTAGGGATTTTTTTTTCTTCATCAAAACAAAAAAGTCATTATATATTTGTAAAACTTAAGCTATTTTGTACCAATCAAAGTAAAAAGAAATGCCATATTGAGCACTAGAACTTTTCAAAATGGAAAGGAAATCCAATTCTTGGAGAGTAATCTAATTTACAATTAATTGGGGACCTTAAAAAAATTCAGTATTGCTTCACAAAAGTTTTTAAAAAATCGACATAAAGAATATCATAAGAGATTCTAAGAAAATCAAAATTACACTATTAATTCCCTCATAAAACAGTATATACAAATTCAATCACCTTAAACAACTCAAAAATGACGGTGAAGTATCATTTACTTTTCTAGATTTGGTCCATCAAATTTTCAAGAAAAAACAAAGATTTGTTGGAATGTTTGAATCCTCTTAGTCAAACTAGTGGCTCAGAATAAAAATGAAAATTTCTTGGACAATATTCAAACCCTAATCTATGGCATTTACAACCAGCAATTTTATTAATCTAAAACCCATAATTACTGCTCCTCTTGGTTTTGCATATTGAACCCTTTTTAGTTTCACTTTTTAGATAATTATTTTACAAGATGAAATTAAACATAATAAAGTTTTTGGGTACCAACATTGAAATTGTTACTTAAACCCCAGATATTAGTGCACATATTTGGATCTTAAAATATTTACTTTCCAAATCAATTATCAGTTTCCTTTTTTCAAAAAGGCTATTTGATTGATAGAAATTTTAGGTTCTCACGGAAAAATCAAATACATCACATGAATCTTTAGTCCTCGAAGTGGCCCTTTTCCATAAATTCTAGAACTGCTGAAATTACACTCGTGTAAATACAAAGCAACAATTTGCCTGAGTAAACGATACATATTTCCAAAAAGAAGAAGGAAAAAAAAATCCTTTGCTCTAAGAGAATCCAAACTGTCAAATGAAGGATTAGACCACCGGCTTCTTAATTCTTTCCCTTCTTTTTATTCGATTTCTTTGATTTAGACTTTCTTTTCTTCTTTGATAGATTAGACAAACCTGCCAATGGTTGCTGGCTCATTTTGTGCCGCTTTGAAATCACCGGCTCTTCTTCAGTATCTTCGAGTTCTTGGGCATCACTCATAGAATCTTCATCTTCATCAGAACTAAGTATCAGCTCCTCCACAACATCTTCATCAAAAGCTGTCTCCTCTTGGGACCTCTTTCTCTTCTTATTCTCTTTCACCTTTTCAGCATGCGAAGTCCTGGGAAGAAGCAACTCATGTAGGTAAACAAACAAATTTACTAGCACAAGAATCCAAGGCTCAGATAACAAAAACTTTGCACGCATTCAATGAATATGAGTATTAGCTATTGAGAGACAGATAGAGAGAGAGGATGATACGTGGAATCACTTCCTGGAAGCCAGCCTGAATTAAAGGCAGTGACACCTTCCTCGTTCACAGAATCATCTTGTTCATCAGTATCAGTGATCTTACTCCCAAAGATTGATGTACGTTCACCCACAATTACACTGGAGAAGAAAAACGCAAAATCAATTTCAGTCATGAATGTAATTTAAAGACTAGGCACCTAAATATGATAAGCATTAGGAACCTGGACTGCGTTACGGAGTCATTTCTTTGTTGTGCTCTCTCTCGTAAAACAGTAGCATATTGAGATAACGGGCTAGAACCCTTCATTTTTTCATCCTAGAACAAGTGTACAGGCGAGTAAGTTCTTAAGAAACATGCATCAAAGAGGAAGTGTACAGTCAGTTTAGATACAAATATATGCAGAAAACTCTTCAACGTGAAAAAAGTGCATTATTCCAGATCCCATATACATATACCAACCCTAAATACATCAAATTTGGATGATCATGTTGATTATGAAAGGCAGAAAAAGGTTATTTTCAGCAGTTTTTTCATTCTGTAGATCAACTTGCACCAGATTATCAAATTCATCTTTTACAGAATTGTTCACTCCACTTGACTTTTCTACATGTAAAATATAAAAACACCCCTACAATTCATTTTAATCACAGTTTGATAGCAAGGGAGTGATAGTGAACTCAATGAAGGATGAATATTTTTGTCTAGCTCAAATAATAAAAAATGTCAACGGAAGTGCCAATAATAACTCCTAATTTCATATCCAGAATATATAATTTGGAAACTGTATCTGCAGACTCAATAGTTTGATGGAGACTAGTAAAGCCGTCAAAATCAAAATGGAAGGAGCAAATTCGCGACAAAAATGGAGAAAAAAACAAATGTGTTCGGTCGAAACATTGAATTCCTCCAGTACAAACCTATATGACTGAGTAAAGTGAAATTTTGAGAAGACAAGCTGAGCATTATTAGCGACCTTCTCAAAGTATTGTTTGGAATAGTTACTCGAGGGAGTACAGTATTTGGAGTAATCACCTTTAGTTATCTAGAAGGGGTACAGAAGATACTTGACTACTTTGACGTGCATCTACCATTATCAACTTTTCCAGACCCAGTGAATTTGACACCTAAGCAGTCTATGAGAAACAACCCAATAATATTGGTTAATGGACATGGTTGAATACAGACAAAAGTCCTGAAGGACATAATCAGCTGCTAACTTCTAATGGTAGATTCCAGAAAAAGAAATGACTTTCCCAAGCATGGATAAAGTGTATCTGCTGGTTTGGTTGCTCCACTTATTTATGTAGCCAACAACTGATACAATATACTAATAACCTACTAAAAAGTCATAAAGATTAGATTTATTATAATCTCATCTGATGAATAATTAAAAAGAGTAAATATGCACAACTAACAGAAATCAATTGTTCTTTTCATCATTAAAATCAAAGATAAACATCAAAACCTCAAGTAAAGATGCAGCTCCCGGATCATTGGGAAGAATCGCAACTGACATACGCTTCTTATTAGTAAATTCACAGTTGGCTTCAATCTGCATGGTAAACAGCATGAACATTAGCTTCCCCTTGAATAGGCTCTTTGCATGTCAAAATAAGAAATGAAACACTGGCATGATAACTGAAAATTGATACCCTCTGGAACAGAAGAAAGAAAATGCCCACTCTAACAGAACTGTACCTGACGAATAAGTTGCCTCATTTCTCGACGGAACCTCTCAACTTTTGTAGATTTGCAGAACTCACGTAACTGAACAGTGGGAACAAAAGATAGCTCAAAAAAGGCTGCAGAATAGCTCCATTGTGCTAAATGCTCAGTGAGTTCTTCAATTACAGAAAAAACACACATCTCTTGAAATGCCCTCGTTTTCAAGGCTGACTTTTTTACCTGTCATAAACAATTCCAGAATATCAAAATTGTTATGTCCAATTTGCACTTGAAATAGAAGCAAAGACAAGCAATCTAAATTTACCCTCAGCATAGTACGGAAATCAACAGCTTCACCAACTCCTCCAGTAGGTGGTCTGTGCAATTCCTTTATCTCTAGCATTTCTAATAGCAAGAGGGAAACAGGAATAAAGGTCCCAGTTGAAGCAGCAATTCTATTTAGCATTTTTATACACCACAATCTGAGAGGAAAATACTGAGCTGTAGGAACTAAACGAGCCGTTGCAGTTATAATTTGAGTAAGTGGGTAAGCAAGAGGCTTAAGATCAGCTTCTGAGCTATATGCACAGATTGCACCAGTCCAAAGCTCAAGACAGTTCATAAATTTCCATCCATAAACCTTTCTAAACAACTCCTTGAAGGATAGCTTAGAATTCTGCAAAACAGGCAAGAACCGCTGTCAGCAGATCCAATGAAAAAAAAGCAGTTTCAGTGAAATGTGACACAATCTAAAAAACACACACTTGGAAAGATACTTCAGTCAACATAACACAGTATGCAACATAAAGAAGCCACATAACACATCTTTGAATATACAATACACAATATAAAAGAAGCTAAAGAATCATGTAAACCCCATTTTCTTTGAACCCACAGCACTTTATTCCAAGCAAAAAAGAGAGTTAAGAGAAAACAAAACATCAGTGACAACAATAATAAAAGAACGTCAAGAGTATTCTATCAAAACCTTGATATTGAAGTGCAAAAACCGTCCCATTCCTATAACTTTATGTCCTATATATAAAAACATCATACTTGACCTCAGCTTTGAGTTTCAAAGTTTCTAGATGATATAAAACTAGAAACACATGGAGAAACATTTCTCCTGTAAAAAGCCCCAAGTGATTATGACACTCAATTTGAAAATAGATGCCAGTACCATATAACATTGCCATTCTGTTGAAAACAGAGATGTTCATTACTCACCCATATGTGTGCATGGTCTTTCCATTTCTGTCTTCACATAACGTTCTTGAGGTATTTTTATAAGCAAATGTATCATTTACCAAATCTTTTGTGTTACTAAGCTAACAGATGCAATACATAGGATCAATACACACACATGTTCAACTCCTGTGTATGAATAATTTGAATGTACAAGATCACTTACATGCCAAACTAAAATAACCTAGTATTCCTTTACAAGACAATCAGTTATACCTTGCATGTGACCTGAAAATAAGTATGTTCTGTGCAACTATAAAATAGAGTAAAGACAAAGTTAAAGGCAAACATTCCTACATTACAGGAACTCAGAATCACCATTATTATTATTCTTATAATTACCATCATTTCCTTAAAAGGTTGAAGGAATTAAGAATTTCTTCCGACGAGATATCTGTAGATAATATGAGAAAGAACCATTACCTTCTTTGTCCTAGTAGTAGTTTCGCGCAAAATCATCGCTAACTGACGAATGAAAATGAAAGCATGTTGATATGCAGCTCCAGGATCCACTCTAAGTAGTTCAGTGAAACAATTACCAAGAAACTGAATATGCTGCAGCTTTGTTGCCGTAAAGGATTGACAATTCAAAACATAAGCTTTGTACATTCCTTTGAAGCAGTCATCGATGCAATCTGAACCAAACTGTAGACATAAATCTCTCAAAAATAAAAGAGAAACAACTGGCAGTGCACCTCCCCCGCTGCCCCAAAAGTGCAGAACCACCTGAAAACATCAGAATGTGTTATTTGATAACCACCTAACTTTGTAATGGTGATCACCTATGTAAAAGAATCAGCTTGCAGAATAGACAGATTAAAATAATTTCCCTCCACCCCCTTCTTTTACTCTTTCTGATTTTTCTTATTTTCTTTTATCAATTTATCATTCATTATAAAGTACAATTCCGCCACCCCCCTACCCCCCCCCCCCCACAAAACAAAAAGAAAAAAGAAACATCAAGTCAGATTATTGCAAGCTAAACATAGAAAGAATGTCAACCAAAATGCACTTAAAGGAATCTTCATGACCTGTATACATTAGATAGGCCTCCAATAGTTAGAAGAAAACAATAGATTAATTCAAGTATCAAAATTCTAAGGACTTGTGTTAATAAATTCTTTTCTCTTTCATCAGAATATGAGTGCAAAATGAACCACAGAAAGTTGCTCCAACTATATCAACAGTCCTAATACAACCAAAGAGGGTAAAATCCAGACTAAAAACCTTTTGATTTATTTTTGTTCTCTATACATTAAAATAAATCAAAATCTTAAGTCCTCAGGATATCTTTACAGTTTGAGTTGCCCTGTCTTAGTAAAAACTCAAGAACTATGATAAATGCTTATCAACTCAGTAGTTTGCAGGAAGAGAATACCAATCATCATACAATGAGGCAGAAATAGCCCCAACTAGGAAATTTCACGATCCCAACACAGTTAGTCAGCCTATGAAATTCTGACCCTTTTGGGGACCATATATTGGCTACTTGTGCAATTTGACTACCTCAAGTTTGTTTAGAATAGCAGTTAATTTGCATGAAAAGGGCTCCTCTAAACAAGTAATTAACAGAACTTATTCTAATTAAGTGGATTATCTAATGTCTTTACTTTTTGAGGGAAGCAAGCAACTAATGACAAATAAAAATGTATATATCCACTATGAAACATGATGGAGCTCACTGTACAAGAGAAATATATGCAGAATCGACATTCTAATTCACAATATCATGTGAAACTAGTCTTCTGGAGGAATAATTCCACATTTTTAGGTGTGATTCCTTCTGATCCAAAGGTGTGATTTTTTAGGTTTCTATGAATTTTGCTTGCATTGTTCTATTGCTTTCTCTAAGTCATATTTCTAAAACTCAAGGAAACCAACCATATGACGAAATATTACCAGCAAACACGCAAAATCTCACCTTACAACATATCATACCAAAAATTTGATACTGAATGCAAAGTAAAAGGGCAAAAGTATTTCAACTAAGTACATACCTTTACATACTTCCTTAAAAGAGCAGGATATGCAGCCAAAAATATAGATGAATATCTTAGCCTTCGCAATGTAAAGGATATCATTTTTGTGTCTGTCATTTGGTTCAAAACATGTAGAGAATTTCCAAGATATGATTTCACCAAATGGTTATAGTTTTTCCACAGTCTAGTACTCATCAGATCCAATAAGGTCTCCTTCTTTCCCCCAGAAGGGGGTAATTTTAACAATCCTCGAAGAATTCCATCCATTTCACTTAAAACAAATAGCATGATTTTGTTGAAGACACTGCTAGACATTATACTTAGCTGATTCGCATTATCATCACCACTATCATCACCATAGTGGCAAGCAGTGCGATATGCTTTCATAAGGGCACGCACTGCACCTAAACTTGTGTTCTCTTGAATGGATTTGCACCAAGAATCAACCATTGCAGTGGTAATGACATTTTTAGAGGATTTAGCTTCTACAGCTACACTAGGAACATGTTTCATAAGGTATTCATCTGTTTCTGCATCTTCTTCTATATCCTCACTATCAACATCAGTTTCAGCCTCATCCTGCAAAGGATTGTTGAAGATTGTGATAATCTCGTTTCAATTAACAGAGAAAAATACAAATATAGAAACCTTCAGGCTCACATCCACATCTTCATCATTAAAATCCAAAAGCTCCTTATCATGTTCTTTCAAGAACTCATAGAACTCCGGATCCTGCAAAGAAGCACTGTAAACATATCAAATAAAACAATTGATGCATGATTGATTAGTCCAAACAGCAATTCTAGCTCCAATAACTTAGAATCCCCAACTCCAACTTGTCTACACAAGGAAGCAAATTTGTTGATAAAGAAAGTGCACACAACAATAAATAAAGGGGAATGATTTCAACAGACATTTTTCACCTTCCTACACATGTTCCAGTAGGCTTAAAATTCCCATCAACATTTTGGTATTGGCAAATGAGCAGATTGAGATGGTGGGTTTTTATCTTGTTAAGCTAACGAATAAGTGAGAGGCACAGTGTGAGGAGCTATAAGTGAAATGTGAAAATCATTTCTCTATGTAAATGCTCCTTTACCATGAACAATAGAAATATATTCATCAGGTTTGTTATGGATGAAAGGGATATCATAATTTAGATGATAATAAAAACTAAATTTCCAATTGAATGACTTTTCAACACCCTCAAAGGCACTTACATCCATTTCTCTCCTTAACACTGACATGAAGAGTAAAGAAGCCAACTTAAACAACATCCTTATTCTCCTTTCTGCCATAGCATCTAATCTTGTTAAGATCACTACAGTTGTCACTACATTTCATATAGCATTTGCAGATTGAAGAAACCTAAAAGAAGCTCCAATTCTAATGGGCTATATCACAATTTAACAAAAGATACTGATGCACTCTCCCGCCACATTTTACAGGTATGGGAAAGTGACAACATTTATTTCTGCGCCTAAGTATGTCATTGGTTATATACCCTCCCAAGCTCGGGTCAGCTGAAAAGGGCCAAGTTTCATTAGTATTAACTTCCCAAGTAGGCCTTCCAAGCGAAAGCTATGTCATCACTTCCCAACCAGTTTTCACAAAGAGCCTTTAATGAGAATATTACCTTAAGATTAATGCTCCATTTCTCTTCATTTTAGCAAATTTGGTAACTATACAACTGTCATGGGAGTGAATGACAGATAACACTTGCCAACCCTGCAAATTTCTTCGAACTGGCAGATTCCAGGTCACAGTAGACAAATAGGCGATTGATACATAAGTTTCTTTTCAAGTTAAAATGGAATAAACCACTGGATTTATGCAACGAGGTGCAATAAGCCAACTCTAAGGTATGGGACTTGGATCCCAGATTGGAAGTATGGGATTATGGGCTCTCCCTCAACAATTGTTTAGCTTTTAAGGTGTGTCCTCCCAGGGTTCAAGTCGCAAGGATCCTCAACACGTCAAGGTTCCTTCCAAGATCGCATTACAAGCCCCTCAACATTTCTAATGAACTCTGGCTTCATACACTTGTCCACCTGAATACTCCATAGAGTTCTTCCACTTCTTTAGTTTTCCGATCTTCTTCCACTTGACGATATTTTACATCTTCTATGGTCCTAGAAGGCAGCTCTTGTTCTTTGCAATCCTCCACTTCCAATAACCATTAGCCTGACAAATTTAAATCAAGAGCACTGACATCTCCTCACTCTATTCCCCCTCACCCCCAGGTCATGCTTTACGGCCTGCAGAAGCTACTATTTTGCCATATGAGCAAGTAAAGCATCCTATCCCCTATAAGATTTCCAAAACCCTTCTAATAAATGTGCTACAAATAGCTGGTATAATGAATGTAAACTCACCCATTTCACCAAGATATAGAATGTGATATCTTATCATCTAAATAGAGAGTAAGAAAGGATTTCCAATTCCATAGTCTCTGGCTTAATATATGCAACAACTAAGGGAATTGGCATCACATACAGATGCTGGAATCAACCCTGCATATGACTCCTATATGCATGTTCGTCATGTTCATGTAAAAAGAAAGAAAAAGCAATATGACTTGTGTAAAAAGAACAAAAATAGGAAAAAAAAATAACCCCAAAGGTTTTTGATTTTGTTGTTTTCATATCTTTCTATGCTCCAAGCAAGCACATTTACAAGAAAACCTTAAAATAAACATCTTACCACCCCAATTCTCCATCTTTACCAATTCAATGACAACCACTTAGAATTCTGAAAAATAAATGTTGCAATAATACTGAGAAAATCCCATTTTTCTTATATTTTCAACCGTTTCCTTTCTCCTTTTTTCAGTTTTAATACTTCACTCAGATAATTGACAACGTATCCAATTGGGATTCTTTAACATATGAGATAAAGTCATCCTAAGATCAATTCACCACACATTTGCAGTTGCTTATATAATCGTAAACAAAATAGGACCTTTTCCTGGAGCCTCTGCAATTGCTGCATATGCTTTTTAGCTATCTTCTTTTTTGACATGGTCTTCCTCTCAAGCTCTTCATCATTGCTGAGGGCCTCATTTTCGGATATCTTGGCTGCACCAGAAAATTCAAATTTCCAAAATCAAACTTCAATTAAAAAATATGGAATGTTTTGAACAACAAAATTCAAAACCCGCAACCCACAACCCCAGTTGAATAATAGCACAAATTAATCGAAACCCAGATAAAACAAACCAGAGCCATAAACTGGATTTGTATATAAATAAATGCAAGTGAGCTTAGGGATGAAAATAGGTGGATGAAATATATGATCTTGCTATTTCCACTATACACCAGCTCCTGCACTTTCCCATATCAAGACTACAAAAGAGTTCAATTACAGTACAGGATAATTGATAAGGCAAATTGTTGTACCCGAAATCCACAGGAGGTTCCAAACTCAACAATGTGTGTGTAGATACAGTATTATATCTTCACAAGTAAAACAAAATACTAAATCGAGGAAACAAGTAAACAAAATACAAAATCAAGGAAACAAGTAAACAAACTACAAAATCCAGGTAACAAGTAGGTCAAACAACCGTCCTTTAGGCTCCTGAAGTTAAAAGAGAGCAACTATTGCCAATACATGACATCTAGCTGTGCACTGTGCAACAACTTCCTTAATGTCTTGGCACATAGTGAAAGCAAGTAGGCAATCTATGATAACAGCAAGTATGGCAAAACAAATTTAACCACAGCATAATTGATGGTGTAGACACTTTGGCCAAAAGGACCTGAGAAAGAAAAAAGGTGACCAAACACATGAATGAGGCCTCAAAATTACAAGGGCAAAAGTTCTCATAAGACACTGTGCAAAGTGAGATCTCTTACAAATGCTACCAACAAACAATTTCTCAAAATTACATCAAATGCCACTAACGGGCAAAGAAGTTTAGGCAATTGCCAATTAGAAGAAAACACAAACTACGTAGCAGGATGATACACACAACTTTCGAGTACACTGGATTACAGTGAGGGATAACAAAATCTGAAAATCACAATTCCATTTGTCAAGCTAAACATTAGATTGGTAACAGGACCCATTCACCACAAGATAAGTCATTGAATGATTTACCAACGGCATACACGTTAATATGCATCCAAAAATAACATATTAATCGCAAAAGAAATGAACAATCGAGCATAAAACATATGCAAGCTAGTAAGCGGCCATTTGCTTTCCAAGAGAATAAAAGCTCCCATATTAAGTTTGAAATGACGTTCTTGTTGCAACCAATAAATGAGATGAATAAGCACAATAGGCAATCAAATTCTCAGCAATGACACAGAAATCTGGACAGACAAAGAATAAATAGCAACTTGAGAGTGGAAAAGCTAGAACAAAAGGACCCAGATCTATAATCCGGTTTACAGTTTGAAAACCTGTTCCAGATCCCTAACACAGATACGGCCTCATCTAGGATAATATGCTCTTTAATTCACTTCTTGTCCAAGGAAAAGAATTTCCTGGTTCTACTATCGAACCGGTGAAAAGCAGCAGGATGCCAGACAAAACCAGGGGTTGAGGCAGCCAAAAAGAAAATAAAAGTTGCCTGGTAAAAATTGATCAAACATCATGAATGAGTTATTATATACACTTAAGGTACTATTAACCTAATATACATCACCTTTAAACACAGAGACATCTATTATCTTCATGTGATCAGACCCAAAACCTAAATCTATTTTCCCATTCACCTCTTTAGAGCACCCCGTGACCAAACCAACCAGAGGAAAAAAAAAAGGAAAAAAGACTGGGAATCCTATCCGCTCTTCAATTACTCTCAGTCAATCTCCCAACCTCCACATGATTTCTCAGTCCAACTGCTCAGCGGCTGTCACTGAGTCATATTCAGTAAAACCAACACCAGCAATGATTTTTCACAACAAGCTCGCTTTGATCTCCTGTCTATAATCCCCAACCTGAACCCTCCAAATCTTCCTGTGTCTTCTCTGTCAGTCTGTATGTACCTCTAAAATGAGCATAAATACAATCAAGAACCAGAACTTGTAGGACAACCGGCCATACCAAACCACATTTAGCATGCCAAAAAAAAAAACAGTTGTTGCAAATTAATGCATTGAAGTCCCATAGTCTTTCAATTATTTGGAAGAAAATTAAGACAGTGGTGAGATATTGGCCAATCTCCATGTGTCCTACACCACATATGATTTTCCCGTAATTTAATGCCTGGGATGAGTTTGATGCGATGCAGGCTAATAAGAAAGCCATATTCGAACTTCAGATGTCTACAAGCTAATTTTGTCAAAGAGCAAGCTAAAGTTTCTTTCTGAGTAAGTTACAAAGTCATGATTCCAGGTACACAAAGATTCAATGAATAAGTAGACAATGGGATATAAAAACTTTGACATCATAAAGCATTCAAGTTTCCCACTAAAGGAAGGCAAGCTCAAGTCCAGCATGTAGATATTGACTTGATCAAGATGTAAGCACATCAAAGTAAGCACAAAATCCAGCATGTAGATATTGACTTGATCGAACAACACAATTCCATTGAAGTAAATCTTCCAAAGACAGTCAAACATCAAAGGTCTGCCCAAATTTACATATAATATCTCTCCAGATAGCAAAGCAAGATATGATGTTTTACTCAGTATGTGCTCAAAAATCCATTCTTATCACAAGTACCATATAGAGAAAGAGGTAAAGCATCAGTCCAAATCATCATCTTAACAGGAAAAAGAAAAAACTTCTTAACAGATACAAAAGAGGGCAGGAGGTGGACAAGGAAAAAGAGGAGAAAGAGAAAATACACGTAAATCAACTTGCCCCAATTCTACATGAAAGTACTAGTTGGAAAACAATATATAATAAGCCAATTTAAGTGAGCTACCAGAACATAATTGTCCAATATGTTACCACTCGCTGCTCTAAGGCTTAAAAAGGCCATAACCATTGCAAGGTCCAACTAGGCCTGTACATACCCTATCTTACAATAAAAAATAAAAAAAGTTGCATTTGCATCATGCAAACCAACCAATCTGTGCACATCTAAATCAAGATTTATAGCAAAGCATATAGGAAGCCGGCCTATTCAAAACTTAAAACAAAAATGACAAAAAGCAGCAAAATCCAGAGAAATTCCTAGCCAAATAGCTCTACCCCTAAAGTAGCAACAACAAAGAAAACAATGCAAAATAATGACAGCATCAGAATGATTAATATGTCACACTTGATAGCTGTTACCAAGTTGAATAGATGGCTGGTAATTCATTTACAAACCCAGCACCATTCTCATTCACTAATGGCTATTGCCTTATTATAAAACCAGTGACCTGTATCCAAATTTAGTGTTGATCGCTTAGCCAAATTCCACTGCATACTCTGCATTTTCCAGCATCAGAAAGATTAAGATGTCACACTTGATAGCTGTTACCAAGTTGAATAGATGGCTGGTAATTCATTTACCAACCAAACACCATACTCATTCACTAATGGCTATTGACTTGTTATAAAAACGGTGACCTGTATCCATATTTAGTGTCAATTGCTTAGCCAAATTCCATTGCATAAACTCTGAATTTTCCAAGGAGAGTTTGACAATAATCAACTTAGTTATATGGGAGACGGCAGACAGAGTTCATCAACTGATCAACTTTTAAGTTATATAACCGAGCAAGTGGCTAGTTCAAATTACTCGTTACCCAGCCAATTCCACTCACAGATCGATATAGGTTAAACAAGTATTCCTGTATCAAAACTTCAAATACCCAAATCATTAGTCAAACACCAAAATTTAACTTAGTGACAGTATGCATAATTCTTGGGCTTGCAGCTTATACGCATCAGCAAAACATAATACTGCATTTTAATATTTAGTTTAAGTGAGTTAAGATTAGAACCTGAAAAACTTTGTGCATGGCTTCGATTTGCTTCCTATACCGGATGAAAAGGACTCCGTTTCTGTTACAGCAAATTATCGTTTTTCAAAGTTAAACTTCCAATGAGTTATTAATCTTAAAATTTTGCGATATATCTCAAACTCTGAATAACATTTCTGGTCATCATAACTACACCGTACTTGCATTATTCATAGTAAAGATGTACATGATTAATTAGATAATGTAAAAAACCATTGATAATTAGATTATGCTCTTATGTTTCAAACAGGCCCTTTCAATATTCTTGAAGGATCCTTTTACACATCGACTTGAACCTTAAGACTTAAATTATTAAGTTTACTTGAACATCATTTCTATGTTCATTTTGAAGGCAAAGAGAAAAACTAGTATTCTGCATTCCAAATTCTTCATGAAATGTAATCAAAATAATACTATATTGATTGAAAAACGCATATGTGATGCATGCAAATAATGTATTGCAAATAATGCCAATCCAAGCACACTCAATATTTTCTTATATAAGCTTAACTAAAGGGGGAGAGAAGTGTACAGCCATAAACACAGCTATATTCTCCTATATAACATGAATTTCTTTTTCTTCTTAGCTTTTTCACTTCGATGTATAGCAAGTAACAAACACCCTAAAGAACTCACACAAAATAATGGAAGATATTATTTTCCTTCAACTACAAAGTAGCATATAGGCACAAAAACTTGTATTGTTTTCCTTTAATCAGAAATTTGAAGCAAAATTCTTCCATTACGTTTGCTGAGTTTTATGTATGCCAAGTCTTTTTGGTATTTGCTCTACTCCGACAACAGGACTCATCAAAAATTGCAGATAAACTCTTTCCTGTTTTCATACTAAGTATCTGACAACACAAAACCCCAAAAAATAAAACGTATAGTAAAAAGAATAAAACTTTACATGCTTTCTTACACCTGAAACAGAAATAAAGAGATTAACCCAATCCATCTTATCAAATATTCCAAGACTTGAACCTTCAAAATGGCAAAGAATCTTATTCTTGGAGAGCAAACCAATTTACCATTAATTGGGGAACTTTATGTTTTTAAGAAAAAAGGTAAAAGAGAGAAAAAACAAGACGCGGACTACAGTCTAAAACTCGAATAGGCAATCCACACAAAAGTTAGAAAAAGGAAAAAAAACCTAGGAACAAAGACGGTATAAATGTACTTCCAAAAACCGACTTCAAGGATTTACACCGCAGAGATTTTGTTGCAATTCCACAAAAATCTCAAAAAAAAAAAATAATGACATGCTTAAAAATATAACAAACATACACATGCATCTAGATAGTAAAAGAAACCAAAAATAAAACCTAGATTCGACAATCAATAATATATACAAAGCAAAGTACAAGTTTAAGGAAGACAGAACAAGGAAACAACCAAACCTTGTTTCGATTTCTTAATGCCGCCATTGCCGTTGGTGGCTGCGCCGCCGTCGGGCCTTCCTCTTTTCCGAGCGCCTCCAAACTCCATAATATTCCAAAAACGAACCTTTTAGCAAAGAATTTCACTGTTTCGAGGAATTCTCAAATGGAAAACCCTTGAAATTCGCAAGCAGAAAAAGCCCTATTTTTGCCTAGGGTTCGAAGCAGAAGAGGATAGAGAGGGACCACGGGAAGGTGTGCAACCGTTCCTAGAGGATAGAGAGGGACCTAGGGACTCAAGCCTGCGTTCGTCTGCCTCGCAATGCTTTTCATTTTTTATTTTTCATTTTTTATTTTTCATTTTTTTTTGGCAAGCCTGTTTGGATAGCCTTGGATAGTTTTCACAGAAAATTTTGTATGTTTTTCGTGAATATATTTTTTAATTATTTTTTTATATCATATATGTCAAATTGTTATATCATATTTTTTTTAATAAAAATTTCTAAAAATAACAATTCAAATATAATATTTCTTTGCATCATAAATATATTTTTTAATTCATATTTTTATATTTTTAATTATTATTTTATTTTACATATAACATATCACGAAAAGTAATACAATAATTATTTCAAATAATATCTCAAATAGTACCCAGATCCAAATACATGCATTGGAAATTGAGGAAGAGGAAGAGTAGGTTATTTTTTATGGGTTATTTTTTTGGGATTTTGGGGGGAGGGAGGGCGTTTGAGATTTTGACAATATAGGGTATGATTTGTGAATAAAAAATCAAAAAACAGAAATTATGAAATTCTATCACATTTGTCTGTATGTATGTATGTATGTATGTATGTATGTATGTATGTATTTGATATTTAGAAGGTCACATTTATAAAGAGAACTAGTTTTGTACATGAAGTGGTGATTTTTTATGGATAGTTGAACCGACCTATATCAGTCCTCTCTCAAGTGAAATGTAATGGTTCGCTTGTCCGAAGTGGATGGCCGGACTTCTCCCCTGAGATCACTCCGACGATCAAGTTAGTATATTGAGAGAACGAGAGAAAACAGTAGCGTGTATGAATGAACAGTATGTTTACTTGTTGAGAGCTCATGAAGGGTATTTATAGGGAAGGAATGGAAGACAGGACGGAGGGCTCATGTTAGTGGGACCCAAGTTCTGGCCATTACGGCTCTGTTCCCTGCCAGGAAATCTGATTCTAACACTGTAGCCGTCTGGACATGATGACGGGGAGTCCTGCACAGCAACCATTAAGAGCATCAGGTGCTTTTCAGATAAAGTATTGGTTATGTGCGATGTCAGACGTGGTGACATCACCCGCGTGTAGCCGAGGTGGAAGCCTAGAGGTCATACAAGCAGTTCAGCCAGAGATCCGGCTGAACTTAGGAGTCGTGCCCAGGACATGATCGCGCTTGTGTGAAGGACGAAATGAGATCGCCTTGACTCTGCGAGGGGCGCCGAGGTGAGCATCCTCAATAAGCCCCCCAAGTTTCGGGAGCTCCAGGGCTCTTGAGGTACCGAGACTTCCTTATGTCGAGGTCATTCAGAGTCTGGGACCTGAACCTGCTCCGGAAGATGCGGGGGCGTAACACGTGGACAGATCAATTGATAAGATGTGTTGGGCAGAGCGGTTACGGGTAACCGTCGCGTCGTGTGGTAATAGGACGCTTCGTGCGGAGAGAGTGTCAGTTGAAAGGACGGGACATTAATAAAGAGAGAGAGAGACGCGTCCTTTTGAATTTGAACATGTTTGCCTTTTCGCATTCTTGCCGCCTCTTCGGATTCCACTGAACCCCTATAAATAGGGGGTCCTTTTCATCGCACAGCCCACCACTTTCCTTCTTAGCCTCAGAATTGCAAATTAGCGAGCGTTGCCGAGATCCGTTCTTTCAGTAGGGATCAAAGCCGAAGTCCTCGTTCTCGTCCGATTCCATAATCAATAGTAAGTATTTCTCTTTTCATCTCGTCTTTCACACATGACCAAAACGGCTAAAACCCACAAAAAAACCGTGAAACCAAGTTACCAAGCCGAGAAGAGGCCTGACCTCTCAGAGGAAACGACTTCGCCCAACTCGGAGGGGTCGAGCCTAGTGCCGCAGAGGAAACGGCGAGACAGCCCAGGGGTCAGATCATCAGAAGCGAGTGAGGGTGGTTCCGAGGTCGTATATAATAGTGACCTCGGAACAAAAGTACCCCACGACGAGGGCGTGCTGGAGTCGGTCGTTCCAAAGGATGTTGCTAAAATTGACTTCGGCAAGATGCCGAAATTCAGAAGTCGCGTCGGGAGAGACAGTGCCGACAAGGTGATAAGAAAATACCCCTTCAGGCCGGGGTATCCCATCAGGTCGCCTGGGCCAGATAACTCGGCCGAGAAGCCCCCAATGGGCACTGTGGCGGTTTACCTTCAACAGTTGGAGGCTGGGCTGAGAATGCCGAAGTCGAGATTCTTCAGGGACGTACTGATACGGATACGGGTGTGCAATAATTAACTTCAACCTTGGGTCAAGGATCCTTTGGTCCACATTGGCGGTCCGATGACAAGATCAAGATCCAAGAAGGTGAAGGAAGCTTTACGAGCCTTGATCATTCACCATACAAGCAAGGAACAAGCTAAGGAACAAGCTTGTACGTTTGAAGTAAAGGAGTGATCTCATACTTGTTAGCTTAGTTGGTAGTTGTTTTAAGACTGTCCCGTTTAGTAGTTGTTAGGCGTTGAGTATTTTATTACTTATCGGGCCTTATCGGAAAGCCTTAAAGAGCTAGCTCTTTAAGCTCTTTTATGCGGACCGAATCTCTTCCAGGTTTATGTGGGCCGGATTTTGCCCTAGTTTTAGCCTATAAAAAGGCACCTCTTGTAAGAGTAAAGGGGAGATTATTACAACCAGAAATCGTGAGGAATTTTCCTTCAAGTTCTTAACCGAACTTACTCTTGAATTCTTGAGTTCATAGCTTAGAATTCAAATCAGACTTTATCGATTAGCTTGTTCCCTAATCGTGGTGTCGCTTCATCCATCCTTATTTGCTTAAGGTTGCTGATTACCTTTGTGTGTCAGAGGTCTTGAGTTCATGAGAACAATCGAATTCAATTTCTGTTGGGAGGAAAGATCCAACTCTGTAATTACAAGGTTGGGAGGTTCTAGGAGGGTCTTTCCCTAGGGTTGTCTATATCAGTTGGTAATCAGAGCATCAGGTTAATTCTCTTTTAATTGAAATTGTTCATATCTTGCTAGTTTGTCTTTTTTCCAAAAAAAAAAAAAACTGTAGCGATTACTGTTCACGTTACTGTTCATCCGAGTCAAAAAAAAAATTGTTTGGGTGTTGTCTTTTTGTGTTTTTCTGTCCAAGTTCTTGGGTTTGTTATACTTGTGTTTGGGTTGTTAGGGTTTAAAGAAAAAAAAAAAAAAGAGTCACGTACCTTATATTGTTTTAGTGTCCAAGTTGCTAGAGTATTGCTGGAATTTTCTTTTGAGTATTGCTGAAATTCTGTTTTGCCTATTGATAAGTGACTAATTTACGTAATAATTGTATGATATTTTATATTATTTTTAGTCACTTTAGTTATATTATTGGTAGAATATGAATCATTTTGGCTATAATTGGTGAAAAATGCTTTTAAGTGATTAAATGAGGTTTTTATCACTTTTTACTTGGATTTTGTGTATTTTGACAGTTTTGACACATTTTCGTATTTCGGCTATAACTTGAGTTACAATGATCGGATTAAGATGATTCGTGAACCAATTTGAAGATAAGAGATAGATCTACAACTTTGGTGAAGACATCTAAATCCAGTTTGAAGGTTTTCCAGGTCAAAATGCCGAATTACAATAGCAAATTTCTACTGGTCGAAACTGGAACAGGGCAATGAGCAGGTAAGGGTATTTCAGTCATTTCTCAGCCTACACAGATCCAAATGAGGTGATTCTTGATGCATTGGAAAGCTAACTCAAAGGGCTACAAGTTTTATGTTTTGGTGAAGAGCTAAATCAGCTTTTATCATCAAGAAAAGATCGGTTGAAGTTGGGCCAAAAACAGAGCAAGTGATCCACACTCGGATCCACTATTCATCCGAACCCTCGGTTGTTTCTGGGTTAGTGGATCCGAGCTCGGATCCATACGGATCCGAGGTACTGTAGCAGCTCGGATCACTGGTCAGAAAAGGCTGCTCTGTACGCGTAAAAAATCAATTTCACCTCCACCAACTCACATTGGATGCTAGACATGTGAGAAACATTCCCAGCTGTAAAAGGGAGATGTAATCCTCATTTCTTGACCACCTTTCATCATTAAATAGCCAAATGCATTGCAAAAATAGAGATTGGGAGTCCATAGCAGAAAAATAGAGAGAGCTACGGGAGAAGCTTGGAGTCTGCAGAAATGTAGCTCTTTCATCTCCCTAGTGTTAGTTTAGTTTATTATAGAGTAGTGTAGCTTTTCCATTCTTGTTTATTATCTAGATTAGGATGAAGATGGAGGATGAAGAAGGCAAGGAAGAAAGCTCATGTGACAAGGGTTGTATTCCTTCCAAACTCTTTATCTTTTGTATTTGATTCCAAGTTTAGTTAATATACAAGTTCTGGATTTTGTGTTCATTATGTGTTTCTAAAGTTTATACCTTGGGTTTGGTTGAACTTTCTATGATTGTTAGTGTTAATTGTTTGGTTATTTGATTGCTACGATTTGAGCAAGTTATTTAGCACTTTGGCTTCTTAAATCATGATTAATCTGGTACCATTAATTGTGATTATCTAAGGTGTTATTTCTGCAATGAAAATTGAGATTTAACACTAGTTCAAGAAGTGCTAAACATAGGGAGTACACTCACGAAAGTAGAGGTGCATCTATGTGGTTTTTAGTGATTCATTTCATGTAATTTCATTGAAGAATGAACTTGTAGCTAATTTCATAACCATGAGAATAGGTATGGATTAGTTATAAGTATAATTGATTCACTACGAAAGTAGGATTCAAATGCATAAGGAAATTACACCATAACTAGCCTAAATGTAGTAATTAATGATCCAAATATAGCACTTGCATGAGTAGTTAGGGATACCACAACCTAAGGAGCTTTCATTTGTTATTTTCTTGTATAATTTCAGTAGGTTTTAATTTGTTATAATTCATTGATAGTCTAAATAATAGAGAGGCTTTAGTAGTACCGGTAATTGCAATCTTCCTTGTGGGATCGACCCTTAATACCCTATACTCGCTCACGATTCGTATACTTGCGATAAATCGCGTGTGGGGTATTTAGGAGTTTATAAATGTAAAACTTGATTAGGATGAGTTTAATTGTATATGTATACTCCGCGCACGTCAAGTTTTTGGCGCCGTTGCCGGGGAAGATTTGGCAATATCGGTGTGAAGAGTAACTTTATTAGTTTAGACATATTATTAGTTATAGTGTGAATGTTATTTTCTGTTATTTTAGTGTTTTTATGTGTATGTGTTTTATAACTTATTCTTCTTACTAATCTTGCTCTTAAGTTGTTTAAAAGCAATTTTAGGTGATGAGAAGGGTAGGTCAATTTGGAGGACAATGCTTGAGAAGTGGAAGATTGGCAATGGATGGTTATCAAGTGCAAAGCTCCTTCAACAGAGGTAACCAAGAATTTACTGAATGTATGTCTTTTGAAGATGGTTTAAGGTGCTTAAAGGCAAAATTTGATGTAATTAAGTTACAAGTTCAAATGGACACCATGATGCATGAAATTGAGCAAAGGAGGAATGTTAATGCTTTTAATTCTTATCATGTGATTTGTGACTTGTGTGGAGGTTATCATGCTACTAACACATGTATGCAAGCACAAAATGTGGATTATTATGATGAATTAGAGCATTACAATTCTTGTTTTGATCAATATAGTGCCAATGGGAGCAATTCTCCTGCTTATGGTTGGGATAATCAATGTACATATAGTGATTATTCATATTTTTACGATTACCAACCTGAATGTGTCCAATATAAATCAAAACCATCTTGGGAGTTGGCAATAGAGAAGTTAGCTAATACACCTCTACCTTGGGAGTTAGAAAATGAACCATTAGCTAATGATTCTAATGCATCTTGGGAGCTAGCTGTAGAAAATTTTTCTAATCAATTTGATTTAGCCATAGAAAAGCTAGCAAATGCAACCTCCGACCGTTTTGATAGGATTGAGAAAAGGTTAGATGAATTAGCTTCTCACTTTGGTCGAATACATGAGCAATTGAATGCATTGTGTGAAGTTATTTCCTCTAATAATGTACAAAATGATCCTAGCATGAATGGTAGGAATGTTGTATGTGAAAATGGATTGCATTTGGATGAAAATGATGAATTTCAATTGTGTTTTAATGAGCAAATATCCATTTCACATGATAATATCTTTGGAACTAACTTTGAGCCTCAAGAGGTGAGTTTTAATGACTCATTTTTCACCCCTCTTGAGGAGTGCAGTGAAAGTATAGGTTCTAAATGTGACGCCCCCACTTCTCCCAAGGGCGAACCCAAGGGTATCCGCGGAACGCCTGCCTAGCTCTCGCCAGGACTCGAGACAAATCAATTCAAACTTGAATCTCCACGTTAAGTCCTTGTACAAATCGCCTTATCCTTCTCCTCTCAGTGGCTACCAATTCTGGGGCGTATCTAGAAAGTCTAGTAAATTTTCCTTCATACTCAGCCACACTAGACGTCCCCTGCTTCACTTTTATGAATTCGTCCTCCCGTTTCTCTTGAACCAAGGGCGGGAGAAACTTCTCATTAAATTCTCCTAAAAGATTTTTCCAAGTCCAAGGGGTTTGTGCTCTTTCCCATTTTCCCCTTATCATATCCCACCAAGCACGTGCTGCACCCTCAAACTGAAAGACAGCAAAAGTTACTCGTCTTTCCTCCGCATAATCTAGGGCTGCGAAAATATTAGTCATTCTTTCTAGCCAATTCTCCGCTACCTCAGGATCAGGCTCACCAATGAACTTAGGTGGGTTGAACTTTAAGAATCTCTCTAAGGCTCTATCTTCCCCTCTATCCTGGCCCCCAGGTTGGTTAACTGGCACTGGTTCCTGTCTCTCAGCTAATCGTTCTAGGATGTCAGTCATCCTATTAATGGCAGTAGCCATTTGGTTAACCTCCATATTTTCTTGTCCTTGGGTCGGTCTAGTGGCCGATCCTTGTTCATCCCCTTGAGGTTGGGTTTGTCCAGTCCCTCGCCCACGGCCTCGACCACGGCCTCGACCCCTCTTAGCCCTTCCATAACCTAAGTATGCCTAGTGCAAGAAATAAATCAATTACGCGAGAAAATACTTGAAACAAGGACCAATTGCGAAAACATTGAAAATAATAATAATTTACATTCATTAACATGTCAAAATCCATACAATTAGCAAGTCAGGGGAAAATCACAAAAATATAGTACACAGGTGCCACAAAAGTACTTTTACTCACAGAAGACTAAAGTCAAACAAGTGCCCCAAAAGTAGGCCATACAGTCATGCAAAATACAATGGCCTCAACACTTAGCATCACCCCTGACAATTCTAACTATATCAGTCAAAAGGGTCTAGTTTTTTTTTTCTCGTTCATTTCCCATAATGGAGATCTCAAGTCCAATACAAGAATCCTCCGGGCTCTGACCTTTGCCATCAGAATTTATCTCAAAACCACTTATGATTTTTATTCACACTATAATATACGAGACTATACCCCTTTCGAAGTCACAAGTATTCTCTCAGAAAAAGTATTTAGTACTCAAGTACAAGAATCCAGAACTAAGAGAATTTACAACTCAGGCCATACGCTCCCAAGTGCAAATTAACAAAGTTTAAGATCCCTACCTGACGTACATATCTATCTACCTCAAATAGCATGATAAAGGTTTTACACTTACCACTTTCATAGTTCACAACTTACGCACAAGAAGAGTACTTAGTCTTTTATACATATTCACATAATTGGGACCATATCACGTCTTGGCCCAAACTCACTCCGTGCAGAGGCCACGCGAAGTTACTCTGATTTTTTTTTCTACAAGTAGTCACTTAACTTTCAAACCAGTCCCACAGTCCGGTATCCTAAACTTTTAAGCCTAGGATACACTACAAAGATCTAAAGCCTAAGCTCTGATACCAACTGTGACGCCCCCACTTCTCCCAAGGGCGAACCCAAGGGTATCCGCGGAACGCCTGCCTAGCTCTCGCCAGGACTCGAGACAAATCAATTCAAACTTAACAATATATAACAATTTATACCAGTCTAATAAGGAAAAAATCGCTTCCATAAACGAATATCCAAGTCTTGTACCACGTGTTCAAAATACATCCGTTATCCAATTCTTACGTCAGGATCCAAAAGATACATCAATTCCCAAATATATACAATAGCCAAAATGTCTAGTCAATTACAATTGAAACCCTAATACAAAAGTACATCCAAAGGGTTCCAACGAGTTTTACTCCATCCATTCCTGTTAAGGAAAACAAATCTACGGGGTGAGCGAAACGCTCGTGAGGCCAAGAAAACACACATGCAAGCACGTTGTCCAAATAACAATCCCAATATTCAAGTAATTTACAATTCGAGCGAGAAAAATAAACAGAAACAATTCAAGGATATAGGAGCTCTCAGGAGCTATTTTCCTCTTGCTTCGCCACGGCTCGATCCGATACCCCCTCGTGATGACACTCCGTTATCCTGGTGGGTATTTTATCCGTAGAAACTTCACTTATTACTTCTTCCGACCAACATTCCACCCTCTCGGATCCGAAACCAAACACGCACGAAAAAAAAGGCGATACTCGTCGAGTATGCCACACGAGATCTCAGGAGATCAAGTTTTGATTTTTGAACACGCACGAAAAGGGCGATACTCCACGAGTATGCCGAACAAGATCTCAAAAGATCAAGTTGTGTTTTGTTACTCTCTTGGTTTATCAAGCTTCTCGACCAAGCCCATGCCGGCTCGAGTTGCAAGATTGGTTAAGAGAATTGGGCGTCCCCATAAGTCGAGGAGGTTCACTCCACCCGACAACAAGACACGCACGACATACACGACATGCATGGCAACACGACACGCACACGAAAACGGGTATATTTTAGTCGACGAGATTCACTCAATCGACTTTGAAAACCAAGTTAATACAAGTAAAGTTCAAGTAAAGGAGAGCGAGTGCGATAAAGTACACACTCGTCTCATCAAGTGATATTCACGTATATAAGCAGGTAAATCAAGTAAACATGACAAGTCATGCACTTGACACTCACCAATTCAAAAGTAATTGAGCGAGAAAATCTTTAGTTGTCCCCTCCGGGATTCTTTTCAAGACTCGCTTGAGCACCTGAAGCAATTAACAAGTATTTTTCACTCACAATCACGTATTAATCAAGAAAGGAGTTACGCTTATTTGGACTAGTCAATACCTCAAACCAAGAACCTTAGCCACTCAAAATAAAGGTTCAAAAGTGAGGTTTTATTAACACAAGAAAAACTGATTTCCTTCATGAAATCAAGTTTAAAGCGATCAATTATCATCAAGAAGGAGTAACAAGTTTTCAAATTTTCATTTTCTAAGAAATCAGCAAATTTCAGCTTTGCGCGTCAAATTTAGAAAAATCAGATCTTGCACTCAGTAGGTCCAAAATTATAAAACTTGGTACCGTTGGAAACCTCTTAGAAAGTACTAAAAGTTCTTAAAAGACACTTTTTCATGAATCTAAGTGGAAGGTATTCAAAAATGAGCTTGAAGGTACAGGTTCGGCGTACAAGGCAGAATTAAGTTGGATTTCGGCCAACTTTGGAAATTCGGCACGATTCACATGTTGTAAACCGGCCTCTAAAATTTACAGCTCAATTAGTGTTACAAGTGAGGTTTATAACAAAACAAGCGGATCAAGAATCGGAGTTTCGAGTACCGAGATACGGTAGCTCAAAGTTGAGGAAGATTCAAGACTGAAGAAGAATTTCCAGTTTTGAACCTCCAACACTAGCAATTTAATTCGGTATCGAAACGAACTTGAATTGGTGCCAAAATTGGCAGTATTTTACTCCTATATGCAAGGTATTTCTCTATAAAATTTCAGGGAAAAATACCGTCGGGAAGGTAGTTAATTAGTCAACCAAAGTTCAGGAAAAATTCTAAGGCAATCTGCCTTGTGACTTTCATTTCACAATTTCAAATCGTTTAACCAAGAAAACTATCCGAACATGGTTCATTTGTGAAACAAAGGTCTAAGACACATCCATGATACCTTTGGTAAGTGATGAGCATCAAGAACTTCAATTAATAAAATCATTCCCAAGTTTTGCCCCAAATCAGTCCAATTACTACGTTTTTCCAAAACAGGGCAGTCCTCTTGTTTTAGTCACAACTCAATCAATTTAACTCGGAATGAGGCATGGTTTATGGCGTTAGAAAATACATTCACGGGACTAAAAGTTCACAGAAGGAAATGTTCTGAAATTTGGCAAGCAACTAGCTCAAAATTGAGCCTCAAGTTGCTGCCTCAACAAGCCATTCCAGCAAATCCGAGAGACAGGACAGCTAACTTAAAACATTTGGGTCGGATCACTCACAAAGAATCAGAACGTACATTTTATCTCAAATTAAAGCTAGGAATGTCTAGTTTCAAACGCCACCGACGGCACTTGATTTAGACACCCGAGGACAGAGTTATAGCCAAAATACTACTGCTGGTCGGAGTCATACGCGAATCAGTTTCCAGATTTGCTGGTTTCTAAAAAAAAATTCATTTGCCCATTCAAACCTCGTTATTTTTCAATGAAATTTTCCACACCTCTAATACATCATATAAGCATCCAGTTCAAGCCATTAGTTCATTAAAAACTGGCCTTAAAATGGCCGAATAAAACAGGGGTAGAATCGGAAGTTTTTGCTTCTTACACCCAATGAAGTTCCTACTAATTACCCACCACTAATGCATCATTATAATCACTAAACCAACAATATAATCACCATCAATCATCAAATCAACAACAACAACCCAAGTGTGGGAATTCCAAGAGTCCACAATCACATTTTTACACCATAATCAAGTAACTAAGTGCATGCATGAGTTAAATCTTGCCATATAATCTCTAAAAGATAAGAATCCATGGGTTGATCATTACCTACTCCTTTGGTTTGCAAGATCAGAATTTTCGGCCCTCTTAAAGTTCCAAGAAACCGTGAAAGCTCCCCTCTTCCTTAGCTAGATATAATCTCCAAGGGGTTTGCTAAGTGGTCTCCAAGTTTGGTGTGATTTGGATGAATTTTGGTGCATGAATTGAAGATGAAAAATGAAGAACAATGGAGAGCTCTTCTCCTTTCTTGTTGCACGGCCAAGTGAAGTGAGGAGAGAAGGAGTGTTGGTTCAATTGTGGCTTCCTAAGAAAGATTCATTGTGTGGTGCAAAATGCATCTCAAAGTCAACTTGAAATAGTGCAATTAGGATGCGTTTGGACTCGATTTTTCTCGTGCGTTTGGTTCACTAGTGCACTAAACCTCCAAGGCATATATATTCTTGTAAATATTATTCACTCTTAATTGTCCCGGAATAAGGGTCTAAAGTCCCTCAATCGAAGTCGCGCGCGTGAAAACGCGTACCGTCAAATTTAACGCTATAACGCGAAACTTTCGGAAAATTCTTATAACGATTACACTACTAACTATCACTTGAATATTTATTCATAAGATTACCTATTTTAGGACCATAGTACAAGTCTCCAATATTCCAATCTTATTGTGCTACTACGCGGATAAAATCTCCAAGTACTATTCACTATTTTTACTAAACGTACTCCAGGAAATTAATTTTCAGAACGAGTCACTTTAAAAATATAACGAAATTATATTTCCATGTATTTAGGTCTAATAAGGCTAGAAAATATTCCTCGTGGCAAAAATCCAATTAAATAGTTTATTAAGCCATAATTTAGGCATAAAATAATATAGTTTTTACGAGTCCTCACATCCTCTCCCCCTTAAGAGAATTTCGTCCTCGAAATTCACACTTAGGATAACAGTCATACCCCTTAATAGTCACACTTATCAGGTCAAACAATAACTTACACTATGCAACCCATTTCACAATTTCTACTGACCCAATTAGTAGTCAAACTTTGATTCTATCTCATGAATCTAGGATTTTGTAAAAGTGTGTGTCGTACTATAGTCACTTAGAACCTTAACTAAACAATAGAAAGCAAAAATCATACCTTCAATGACCTTAACGGGATTGGAAACCTGTTGATAGCCTAATGCATAAACCCTAGCTGGTGCTTTAGATCGACTTCCTCCAGCACTAGACTGCTTTGCAGTTGACTTTTCAAGCCTTTGAGTACTACCTCCTTCATTCGGTATACTTGGACAGTTCGCGATCTGATGCTCAGTGCTGCCACAATACAAACACTTTCCCGATTTCTTCCAGCACTCATTCTCTGTATGGTTAGGCTTGCGACAATAACCACAAATAACTTGAGGAGCCACAGGCTGACCACTTGGAGGAGTCTCCCTCGGTTGATCCCTTCCATTGTGGCCTCCTCTTGATTGAGTCTTTTTTTGTGTACCAGATGTCTCTATTCCTCCCGTTCCTTTTTCCTTTTTAGATGGTGGGGCACCCTTATCTGCTTGTCCAAGAGGATGACTAGAAGTGCCCCTTTTCTTGGCATGAAAATCCTTAACTTGCAGCCTTGCACTTTCGACTCTCTGCGCCTTCTCTAGGGCTTCAGTGAAAGTAGAGATTTGGGCCGCTGCTAACCCCTCTTGAATCTCCACGTTAAGTCCTTGTACAAATCGCCTTATCCTTCTCCTCTCAGTGGCTACCAATTCTGGGGCGTATCTAGAAAGTCTAGTAAATTTTCCTTCATACTCAGCCACACTAGACGTCCCCTGCTTCACTTTTATGAATTCGTCCTCCCGTTTCTCTTGAACCAAGGGCGGGAGAAACTTCTCATTAAATTCTCCTAAAAGATTTTTCCAAGTCCAAGGGGTTTGTGCTCTTTCCCATTTTCCCCTTATCATATCCCACCAAGCACGTGCTGCACCCTCAAACTGAAAGACAGCAAAAGTTACTCGTCTTTCCTCCGCATAATCTAGGGCTGCGAAAATATTAGTCATTCTTTCTAGCCAATTCTCCGCTACCTCAGGATCAGGCTCACCAATGAACTTAGGTGGGTTGAACTTTAAGAATCTCTCTAAGGCTCTATCTTCCCCTCTATCCTGGCCCCCAGGTTGGTTAACTGGCACTGGTTCCTGTCTCTCAGCTAATCGTTCTAGGATGTCAGTCATCCTATTAATGGCAGTAGCCATTTGGTTAACCTCCATATTTTCTTGTCCTTGGGTCGGTCTAGTGGCCGATCCTTGTTCATCCCCTTGAGGTTGGGTTTGTCCAGTCCCTCGCCCACGGCCTCGACCACGGCCTCGACCCCTTCTTAGCCCTTCCATAACCTAAGTATGCCTAGTGCAAGAAATAAATCAATTACGCGAGAAAATACTTGAAACAAGGACCAATTGCGAAAACATTGAAAATAATAATAATTTACATTCATTAACATGTCAAAATCCATACAATTAGCAAGTCAGGGGAAAATCACAAAAATATAGTACACAGGTGCCACAAAAGTACTTTTACTCACAGAAGACTAAAGTCAAACAAGTGCCCCAAAAGTAGGCCATACAGTCATGCAAAATACAATGGCCTCAACACTTAGCATCACCCCTGACAATTCTAACTATATCAGTCAAAAGGGTCTAGTTTTTTTTTCTCGTTCATTTCCCATAATGGAGATCTCAAGTCCAATACAAGAATCCTCCGGGCTCTGACCTTTGCCATCAGAATTTATCTCAAAACCACTTATGATTTTTATTCACACTATAATATACGAGACTATACCCCTTTCGAAGTCACAAGTATTCTCTCAGAAAAAGTATTTAGTACTCAAGTACAAGAATCCAGAACTAAGAGAATTTACAACTCAGGCCATACGCTCCCAAGTGCAAATTAACAAAGTTTAAGATCCCTACCTGACGTACATATCTATCTACCTCAAATAGCATGATAAAGGTTTTACACTTACCACTTTCATAGTTCACAACTTACGCACAAGAAGAGTACTTAGTCTTTTATACATATTCACATAATTGGGACCATATCACGTCTTGGCCCAAACTCACTCCGTGCAGAGGCCACGCGAAGTTACTCTGATTTTTTTTTCCTACAAGTAGTCACTTAACTTTCAAACCAGTCCCACAGTCCGGTATCCTAAACTTTTAAGCCTAGGATACACTACAAAGATCTAAAGCCTAAGCTCTGATACCAACTGTGACGCCCCCACTTCTCCCAAGGGCGAACCCAAGGGTATCCGCGGAACGCCTGCCTAGCTCTCGCCAGGACTCGAGACAAATCAATTCAAACTTAACAATATATAACAATTTATACCAGTCTAATAAGGAAAAATCGCTTCCATAAACGAATATCCAAGTCTTGTACCACGTGTTCAAAATACATCCGTTATCCAATTCTTACGTCAGGATCCAAAAGATACA
Organism: Coffea eugenioides; assembly: GCF_003713205.1. NCBI lineage: Eukaryota > Viridiplantae > Streptophyta > Magnoliopsida > Gentianales > Rubiaceae > Coffea > Coffea eugenioides. Next base: position 7,832,631 of record NC_040035.1, read on the forward strand.
TCAATTCCCAAATATATACAATAGCCAAAATGTCTAGTCAATTACAATTGAAACCCTAATACAAAAGTACATCCAAAGGGTTCCAACGAGTTTTACTCCATCCATTCCTGTTAAGGAAAACAAATCTACGGGGTGAGCGAAACGCTCGTGAGGCCAAGAAAACACACATGCAAGCACGTTGTCCAAATAACAATCCCAATATTCAAGTAATTTACAATTCGAGCGAGAAAAAAAATAAACAGAAACAATTCAAGGATATAGGAGCTCTCAGGAGCTATTTTCCTCTTGCTTCGCCACGGCTCGATCCGATACCCCCTCGTGATGACACTCCGTTATCCTGGTGGGTATTTTATCCGTAGAAACTTCACTTATTACTTCCTCCGACCAACATTCCACCCTCTCGGATCCGAAACCAAACACGCACGAAAAAAAAGGCGATACTCGTCGAGTATGCCACACGAGATCTCAGGAGATCAAGTTTTGATTTTTGAACACGCACGAAAAGGGCGATACTCCACGAGTATGCCGAACAAGATCTCAAAAGATCAAGTTGTGTTTTGTTACTCTCTTGGTTTATCAAGCTTCTCGACCAAGCCCATGCCGGCTCGAGTTGCAAGATTGGTTAAGAGAATTGGGCGTCCCCATAAGTCGAGGAGGTTCACTCCACCCGACAACAAGACACGCACGACATACACGACATGCATGGCAACACGACACGCACACGAAAACGGGTATATTTTAGTCGACGAGATTCACTCAATCGACTTTGAAAACCAAGTTAATACAAGTAAAGTTCAAGTAAAGGAGAGCGAGTGCGATAAAGTACACACTCGTCTCATCAAGTGATATTCACGTATATAAGCAGGTAAATCAAGTAAACATGACAAGTCATGCACTTGACACTCACCAATTCAAAAGTAATTGAGCGAGAAAATCTTTAGTTGTCCCCTCCGGGATTCTTTTCAAGACTCGCTTGAGCACCTGAAGCAATTAACAAGTATTTTTCACTCACAATCACGTATTAATCAAGAAAGGAGTTACGCTTATTTGGACTAGTCAATACCTCAAACCAAGAACCTTAGCCACTCAAAATAAAGGTTCAAAAGTGAGGTTTTATTAACACAAGAAAACTGATTTCCTTCATGAAATCAAGTTTAAAGCGATCAATTATCATCAAGAAGGAGTAACAAGTTTTCAAATTTTCATTTTCTAAGAAATCAGCAAATTTCAGCTTTGCGCGTCAAATTTAGAAAAATCAGATCTTGCACTCAGTAGGTCCAAAATTATAAAACTTGGTACCGTTGGAAACCTCTTAGAAAGTACTAAAAGTTCTTAAAAGACACTTTTTCATGAATCTAAGTGGAAGGTATTCAAAAATGAGCTTGAAGGTACAGGTTCGGCGTACAAGGCAGAATTAAGTTGGATTTCGGCCAACTTTGGAAATTCGGCACGATTCACATGTTGTAAACCGGCCTCTAAAATTTACAGCTCAATTAGTGTTACAAGTGAGGTTTATAACAAAACAAGCGGATCAAGAATCGGAGTTTCGAGTACCGAGATACGGTAGCTCAAAGTTGAGGAAGATTCAAGACTGAAGAAGAATTTCCAGTTTTGAACCTCCAACACTAGCAATTTAATTCGGTATCGAAACGAACTTGAATTGGTGCCAAAATTGGCAGTATTTTACTCCTATATGCAAGGTATTTCTCTATAAAATTTCAGGGAAAAATACCGTCGGGAAGGTAGTTAATTAGTCAACCAAAGTTCAGGAAAAATTCTAAGGCAATCTGCCTTGTGACTTTCATTTCACAATTTCAAATCGTTTAACCAAGAAAACTATCCGAACATGGTTCATTTGTGAAACAAAGGTCTAAGACACATCCATGATACCTTTGGTAAGTGATGAGCATCAAGAACTTCAATTAATAAAATCATTCCCAAGTTTTGCCCCAAATCAGTCCAATTACTACGTTTTTCCAAAACAGGGCAGTCCTCTTGTTTTAGTCACAACTCAATCAATTTAACTCGGAATGAGGCATGGTTTATGGCGTTAGAAAATACATTCACGGGACTAAAAGTTCACAGAAGGAAATGTTCTGAAATTTGGCAAGCAACTAGCTCAAAATTGAGCCTCAAGTTGCTGCCTCAACAAGCCATTCCAGCAAATCCGAGAGACAGGACAGCTAACTTAAAACATTTGGGTCGGATCACTCACAAAGAATCAGAACGTACATTTTATCTCAAATTAAAGCTAGGAATGTCTAGTTTCAAACGCCACCGACGGCACTTGATTTAGACACCCGAGGACAGAGTTATAGCCAAAATACTACTGCTGGTCGGAGTCATACGCGAATCAGTTTCCAGATTTGCTGGTTTCTAAAAAAAAATTCATTTGCCCATTCAAACCTCGTTATTTTTCAATGAAATTTTCCACACCTCTAATACATCATATAAGCATCCAGTTCAAGCCATTAGTTCATTAAAAACTGGCCTTAAAATGGCCGAATAAAACAGGGGTAGAATCGGAAGTTTTTGCTTCTTACACCCAATGAAGTTCCTACTAATTACCCACCACTAATGCATCATTATAATCACTAAACCAACAATATAATCACCATCAATCATCAAATCAACAACAACAACCCAAGTGTGGGAATTCCAAGAGTCCACAATCACATTTTTACACCATAATCAAGTAACTAAGTGCATGCATGAGTTAAATCTTGCCATATAATCTCTAAAAGATAAGAATCCATGGGTTGATCATTACCTACTCCTTTGGTTTGCAAGATCAGAATTTTCGGCCCTCTTAAAGTTCCAAGAAACCGTGAAAGCTCCCCTCTTCCTTAGCTAGATATAATCTCCAAGGGGTTTGCTAAGTGGTCTCCAAGTTTGGTGTGATTTGGATGAATTTTGGTGCATGAATTGAAGATGAAAAATGAAGAACAATGGAGAGCTCTTCTCCTTTCTTGTTGCACGGCCAAGTGAAGTGAGGAGAGAAGGAGTGTTGGTTCAATTGTGGCTTCCTAAGAAAGATTCATTGTGTGGTGCAAAATGCATCTCAAAGTCAACTTGAAATAGTGCAATTAGGATGCGTTTGGACTCGATTTTTCTCGTGCGTTTGGTTCACTAGTGCACTAAACCTCCAAGGCATATATATTCTTGTAAATATTATTCACTCTTAATTGTCCCGGAATAAGGGTCTAAAATCCCTCAATCGAAGTCGCGCGCGTGAAAACGCGTACCGTCAAATTTAACGCTATAACGCGAAACTTTCGGAAAATTCTTATAACGATTACACTACTAACTATCACTTGAATATTTATTCATAAGATTACCTATTTTAGGACCATAGTACAAGTCTCCAATATTCCAATCTTATTGTGCTACTACGCGGATAAAATCTCCAAGTACTATTCACTATTTTTACTAAACGTACTCCAGGAAATTAATTTTCAGAACGAGTCACTTTAAAAATATAACGAAATTATATTTCCATGTATTTAGGTCTAATAAGGCTAGAAAATATTCCTCGTGGCAAAAATCCAATTAAATAGTTTATTAAGCCATAATTTAGGCATAAAATAATATAGTTTTTACGAGTCCTCACACTAAAGGTATTCCTGCTCAAGATACTCTCATGACATTTCCTTTGGTAAGTTCTCAAGTGGTGCATATTCAAGGTAATATCTATGAAACACTTGGGATAGGTAAGTCACTTTCATTTCTCACATCATTAGATCATGTGGCTTTGGCTATAAAGTCACCATTTAATGATCCACCACGACCAAAATCTCTTCCAGGTTTATGCGGACCGAATCTCTTCCAGGTTTATGTGGGCCGGATTTTGCCCTAGTTTTAGCCTATAAAAAGGCACCTCTTGTAAGAGTAAAGGAGAGATTATTACAACCAGAAATCGTGAGAAATTTTTCTTCAAGTTCTTAATCGAACTTACTCTTGAATTCTTGAGTTCATGGCTTAGGATTCAAATCAGACTTTATCGATTAGCTTGTTCCCTAATCGTGGTGTCGCTTCATCCAGCCTTATTTGCTTAAGATTGCTGATTACCTTTGTGTGTCAGAGGTCTTGAGTTCATGAGAACAATCGAGTTCAATTTCTGTTGGGAGGAAAGATCCAACTCTGATAATTACAAGGTTGGGAGGTTCTAGGAGGGTCTTCCCCTAGGGTTGCCTATATCAGTTGGTATCAGAGCATCATGTTAATTCTCTTTTAATTGAAGTTGTTCATATCTTGTTAGTTTGTATCTTTTGTCAAAAAAAAAAAACTGTAGCGATTACTGTTCATCGTTACTGTTCCGAATTACTGTTCATCGTACTGTTCACGTTACTGTTCATCCGAGTCAAAAAAAAATTTGTTTGGGTGTTGTCTTTTTGTGTTTTTTCTGTCCAAGTTCTTGGGTTTGTTATACTTGTGTTTGGGTTGTTAGGGTTTAAAGAAAAAAAAAAGAGTCACGTACCTTATATTGTTTTAGTGTCCAAGTTGCTAGAGTATTGCTGGAATTTTCTTTTGAGTATTACTGAAATTCTGTTTTGCCTATTTCTTGAGTATTGGTTGTTGTTCTTGCAAAACCTAGACACCACAACATAATTTGGGGAAGTTCTTGAGCTCCTTGAACAAAATTCTTGAAGTTCTTGAACCACCAAGTCTTGTTTTAAAAATTCTAGAACAATAAACCAAGAACTAGGGTTTTCTTGGAATTGGCATAACCTTTCATCCGTTTTCTTGAACTTGTTGGTGTGATCTGAATTTTTGTTGCTTGAAGAGCCGGGAAAAAAAAAAAGGAAAAAAAAAACGAAAGAAAAAAAAAAAGGAAAAAGAGAAGGAATTGGCTCTCATACAAAGGAAATCAAGTTTCCAAAAAAATCGTGAGTTTCCAATTCTTGGTGGGTTCCTAAATCTTGGTTAATCTCCAAATCTTGGTTGATTTCCCAAAACTTGAGTTTCCTAATCTTGATTGGTTTTCAACTCTTGAGTTCCAATCTTGATTGAATTCCAAAGACCCCAAACGACCTAACCAACCCCAAACACACCAATTCCGTTTTCAAACCCAAACCAAACCGCCTTGGGAGTTCTTGAGTTTCTAAAATCGGTTGAGCTAGTTTTGCGATCCGATTTGACTGAAATTTGAGGACTGGTTCGTACATTATTTGAGCACCCCAAAAGCACCATTTATACTCCAAAATACTGACCAGAAATTCAGCAAAGCAACATCTCAAAGAAAAAAAAAAAAGTTCCAGCTTCAGGTAGAGTTTTTGTTTTCTAGGATTCGTAAAAATTCTGCTTTGTGTCTTATTACTTATAGGGTAATTAATTCTGAAATTTTTGAGATTTGAGTTGTTTTAAGCACTTCGAGAAGGAAAATTGAGAGTGAGTGTGTTTTCTTGAATGATACACGAGTGCTTTGCAAGGTAGACTAGGATACACTTGTTTTGCAGGTTAGACAATATGTCTCAAGAGGGGAACATGCCTGAGCCGTCTGAGACCGACGTGTCACTCAAACTGGTGCTCCAAACTCTTCAAAAACAAGCGGAGAGACATGAATTTGCGATGGAGAAACATGAATTTGCGATGGCACAAATATCCGACAGGTTGGCTACCATTGAGATGCGACGTACCGGAGATACACACCATAAGGCTTCGAGTGTTCAGAGTGCTGATCATGATGCGGATGATGAGGGATATCATTCCCACACCTCATTTCGATCAAGGAGAAGCCAAGAGGGAGCGAGGGAAGGTCGAGGCCGACCTAGGAGAATCGATGACAATCTTGGGTCTAACAAGACCAAGATGCCTACCTTTCATGGGAAAAATGATCCTGAAACTTACTTGGATTGGGTTAGGCGAGTTGAGCAAGTGTTTGAAGTCCACAATTACTCCGAAGATAAAAAGGTGAAACTTGCAGCTATTGAATTTCAAGATTATGCATCTATTTGGTGGGAGCAAGTATGTGCCACAAGAAGGAGAAATAGGGAACAACCGATTGCCACTTGGACTGAAATGAAGCAAGTGATGAGGAAACGATTTGTACCCTTCCATTATACCACGGACTTGTACAATCGAGAGAACGAACATAAACTCAAGCAAGAGAATGAATCTCTCAAGAGGAGGGGTTCCATGCAATCTATCTCTTTAAAGCCGGTTTATGCAAGAGGTGATAAGAAGGTTCATTCAGCATTTTCTAAGACTAAACTTAGAGTTGAACCACCTCATGCGGAGTCATTTTGGGAGACATATCAACGTCTTCTACACCAAAAACAAATGGATACTATCAAAGTGAGTTTTCTAAGAAGGAGATAGCTGACCCTATTCCCAACAAAGGAGTATCTCATCCTATTGAACCATTTGTTGAGGAGGTTGATGATGAGAAAACAATCGAGGGCGTTAAACTAGATAAAGAGATGAAAAAATCTGATGAGATGAGTGGTAAAAAGGAAGAAAAGAGAGAAAGTGAGACGATTGTGAGCAAAAATGTGAGGGCTTATTGTTTTTCTAACGAACTTACCTTTGCTTTATTTAGTGTTTCTTCATTTGTGCAGATTAAGCAAAGTCAAGTGAAGTTAGTCATGCCATGCTCCATTCCAAAGTCACTTGTACAATTCACTAGTTTCCATGGAGTTTGTCTTTTAGGAATTGAATCTATTTGGAATCATCTCATGGAACAATTTCAATTCAAATCTGTCCATACCAAGGGGAATCACGTCAAATCCACCATGAAGGGAGAATTCCGAAATTTGACTCTCATTTGCTACCTATGGGTCATTCATCATCTTTACCTTCTTTTGAGTATAATTTCCATCCTAACACTTGTATTTCTTATCCAGATTTTGAAGAAAAGTGTAAAAGGCTAGCAATGCCTTCTCAAGTTGAATCAATTGGTGGAAGGAATAATGAAGTGGCAAAGGGAGTATTCACATTTAAAACTAGTTCTATACCTTCTTACCATTTAGTTGATGATGTACCATTACTTCTTTACCCAATTTCTAATTTGTTTCAAGTTGAAGGTTATTTTGTTTTTGTAGGTTGTAAAGCTGTCCAAAATTTTTCAGTTTTGATTAAAGACTTACAACCTGATTTCGTGCTTATTCCAACTAAAGGTGGTGATCTTTCATGCTTATTCACACAGCCAAAAGCTGGTGGCCAAGTGCTCAATTTGTCAGCTTCAACTTGTGCTAGTTCGAGTAACCCTCATGAAGTGGAATTCAATTGTTTGCTACCTTATATGTTGGAAGATGAGAAATTGTGTGTCACGCAAGATCCGAAAGCTGTCCTCCACGAGTTGTTTAGTGTCTCATCCATGCAACAAGTTGCTCCCAATTTATCCATGCAAGATGATTCAAATCAATGTCAACTAGTGCTGGATTTTACACCTTTGCACAATCAAGGTGTCAATGTGAAGCTTCATGACCAAAGGCTAATTAGAGAGTTTTGGATTGCCACTTGGGATTTTCACACGCCTTACACAAACTCTTTCCTACCTTGGCGCATGTCCTTGTTTGAGCGCTTCCCGAAGCTGACCAAACGACATGCAACATGGCTCGTAGTCATTCGTCTACTTCCAACACTGCTGTCCTTTAAGCGCACCATCGATTTGTGGACAACTCACTTTCAAGAGGAGACTTTGAAGATTCGATGACGAATCTTTTCGAGGAAAGAGGGAATGATACGGATACGGGTGTGCAATAATTAACTTCAACCTTGGGTCAAGGATCCTTTGGTCCACATTGGCGGTCCGATGACAAGATCAAGATCCAAGAAGGTGAAGGAAGCTTTACGAGCCTTGATCATTCACCATACAAGCAAGGAACAAGCTGAGGAACAAGCTTGTACGTTTGAAGTAAAGGAGTGATCTCATACTTGTTAGCTTAGTTGGTAGTTGTTTTAAGACTGTCCCGTTTAGTAGTTGTTAGGCGTTGAGTATTTTATTACTTATCGGGCCTTATCGGAAAGCCTTAAAGAGCTAGCTCTTTAAGCTCTTTTATGCGGACCGAATCTCTTCCAGGTTTATGTGGGCCGGATTTTGCCCTAGTTTTAGCCTATAAAAAGGCACCTCTTGTAAGAGTAAAGGAGAGATTATTACAACCAGAAATCGTGAGAAATTTTTCTTCAAGTTCTTAATCGAACTTACTCTTGAATTCTTGAGTTCATGGCTTAGGATTCAAATCAGACTTTATCGATTAGCTTGTTCCCTAATCGTGGTGTCGCTTCATCCAGCCTTATTTGCTTAAGGTTGCTGATTACCTTTGTGTGTCAGAGGTCTTGAGTTCATGAGAACAATCGAGTTCAATTTCTGTTGGGAGAAAAGATCCAACGCTGATAATTACAAGGTTGGGAGGTTCTAGGAGGGTCTTCCCCTAGGGTTGCCTATATCACGTACTCCGACACTTCGGCGTCAGGATCACTCAACTCACCCCGAACGCGGTCCGCATCGTGGTGGGGTTCGAGATGCTATGCCGATATCAAGAGATGACCCCCACCGTTAATCTTTTTCGTCGATGCTACACATTCAAGGCACATGGGACGGATAAGGGATGGTTCTATGTCTGCAACCGGAACAACA